>NC_092215.1:3122294-3132294 GCF_043381705.1 Parasteatoda tepidariorum
ATATATATATTTGCCTAAACATTCGATGAAATTCTTTATTTTTGCACTTCGCAAATTTTTTTTAACATTGTACTTCAAATTGTAAAGCATCCTCGAAGGTAAGTATTTAAATCTGATGTAGGAAGGATGCTGAGTATGTCTAAATTAATACAAAAATAACTAAAAGGTCAGTAAAAGATAGAAAAAAATTTAAAAAGGAAGGAGAAAAAAGCATGAGAAAAACTCGAAATATTCGCTTCATATGATTTTATAAAATGTATTTTTTAAGTGAAATAAATTTAAGTTCATTGCTTATATTGCGAGGAATAAAGAAACACAATACCTATGGCCACAACAAACACATAATTTTACTTATAAACTGATATTTAACTGCTCATTGCAAACTTAATACTCGTTAAAATTACTTAAACTTTAGTAAGCTGAAAAACATAGACATCAATAATATTGCGTTATAAACTATATCAATAAACATTACTATTTATATTTAATGACACAAATTTATGATTAAAGTTTTAAAAATTTTATACAACGTGACATAAAAATAACACATTAAAGTCATGAATGCATAAAGAAAATTGAAATTGAATTGTGAAAAAGATAAACAGTTCATTGTGCATACATGTCCTTTACTGACCTTCATAATTTACTGTACACAAAATAATTTTTCGTCATAAAATTACTAAAGTAGTACTTTTAAAGTGGCTGACTTTTCGCCATGAAATAATATAAAAAAGTGACTCTATCAATAAAAATTGGTATATGGTGCAATGAGGTCACTTGTGCCTACATCCAATCGTTTTGGAGCATATCTTTTTTTTTCTAATATTTAATTCTTAAATGCATATATTTTAATAAATATTAATAAATATTTTTTTAGAATGTGATGTAATGATCATTTAGAAGAAACCAAAGCAAATGAGTACTAAATTGCCAAAATTCAGTACTTAATAATTTGCATTAAAGACCACTAAAAATAAAAAGTATTAAGTTAAAGTAGCACAAATCTATCTTGTATGTTGCTGGTTTCGAGAATGAGTTTTTGAGAAAATTTGAAACAGATTTCTCCCTCTTTAATAATTTGAGAAGCTTATAAAATTTTTATCATTATCGAGTAAGCTTATAACATTATTTTAATATTATGAATGAGTTTAAAGCGTAAAAGGTTCCAAAATTTATTTACATTATTGACCATCATCATCGTAACTAGCCAAAGAAAATTTATTTTAATCCAATTTCACTTAAAATGACACTAGTATTTAAATTNTTTTTTTTTTTTTTTTTTTTTTTTTTTTTTTTTTTTTTTTTTTTTTTTGTTGCAATGCGCATTTCTGACACTTTTTTCGGCGAAAAATAATATGATCTCCCTCACCCCCAATTAACAAATTATTTATTAAAATGCATTATAAATTAAAAGCATGATTGCCCTTATTTAAAGTGACTGCTTAATAATAGATAAATATTAAAAATATATTTCAATTGGTATTTTGAAAAATATATTTTTACGCAGTGGCATCATATTTTAGTGCTTAGTTTTGAACTAGAAAATACGATGCCTAATATCACTAAAAATGAATATTATTAAGAATATTTAGCAAAAAAAATTTTAAAAAATACATTTTATTGGTTAAAATTTATGGCTATTTTATTTTACATTCTTCGTGTAACAATATATTATATGACAAGCAACAAGAGATAAGACAATTTTTTTTTTTTCAAAAAAAAAGAAGATATTTGAAAAATCTGCGTTCAAAAAAGCTTGTATATTTTCATAAAATAATTTATAAATTTAAATTACAGTAAAAATATACTAGACATGGAATTTATAAAGATCATCTAAACTGGCCCTCTCATTTTTTAAAGAAACTTTTAAAAAATAAAATAAAAACAGTATTGCTTCTTTTTAATTGCTTTACATACTTCTATACACGTGATTTTCCACAAACTATATATTTCACAATTCACCATATCAAAACCAACATATTAAACAGTTGAAAACACATTAAAAAGTCAATATACAATTTAAAGTATCATTATTGTGGCTATTCAATATTAAAACCTTTATCTATCATCTAAGAAACACTCCACAAAAACCATTTTCAGCGACTGAGCAAATATTCTATAGTATTTTTTGACTTAGTCATCAGACGCGATGATTATCAGTTATGGAAAAGCAAATGACAGTTCTATCCCACTAACACAATCTTGTACAAATAATCTATCCTGTGCTTTGCAGAAAGTAAACTGGTGATTTATTTCAATGCCCCCGACAGTATTAAATTAATGGGAGTAGACAAAGGTGAACAAATAGATTGGTAGCCTATATCATGTTTCATAAATATAAAGCTAGCCCATATATACATAGAAAGGCAGCAGATGGAGCAATATTTGGAATATAGATTAACTTTTCCTGCTTTCTATAATAAGTTCTTGTAAATTCCATAAATCGTTTGTAAACAATACTGGATGTTGTAAGCAGATCTTAATACTGAAAAGATTGTAAAAACTTTCGCATGAAAAGGTGTTTTTATTGCAGATTTTCTTTCTTTTTTTTTGTATTTTTATCGATTGCTATTCATATATGAAGTCTGAAAATTCTACCTGTTAGCTAAATATTTCTCGAGATAATCGCGTTATTCAATTCATATTTCCACAAAATGAAAATCCTATAGAATAAACTATTTCATTATAAATATTTATTAGAGAGAACCAAAACATTCCTAATATGATAAAAATCAGAACGTTTACAGACGTTTAGAGAATCTAAAAATTTAAAGGAGATGTAGAATTAGCTAACATTTCATGTTTTGAAAGTAAAAGTTTTTTTTTTCATTTTGAAAATAGTTAAGACTTAAAAATATCTTTTATAGAAGTTCTGAAGAAGAAATTTTAAAGCAATGTTGAATTATTTTCTGGGTTGCTGCTATGGTCCAAAAAATATATTTAGGAATCCGGTCCAAAAAAATATGTTTGCCTAACAAAATATATTTCCAAATTTAAGGAAATATATTTAAATAAGGAAGATACCAAGTTGAATTCGTCAAAATCAAATGAAGTCTATTAAAATTTCAGTGCTCTGAAATTTTAATTTTTTATTTTATTCCTACTAATAAAAGCAGTTTGGTAGAAAAATGAAAATTTTACGCCTGTTCCATATAATTGTTCAAAAATTTTTTTTTTTTAAAAATCAAATCTGTTTGTATACACTTTTATTACCCTGGCTGAGTAAGAAACGTAAATTTAAACAAATGTGTTTCAAAATTTAAAAAAATGTGAAACGGGTTAAATTTCGACCGCGAAGATTCGACTATAATTAAAAAAATATCTATAAACTATTTTACATTTTAACAATATCTCAACATTCAAAACCTTAATTTTTTCAACATTTCGTTTTAAAAATAAGATACTGGCTTCATATATAGTTAAAATAAGTTAATTTTTAAAAACCACCGTTGTCACAGAATTTTTATTAAACATATTTTTCATTATTTCGTAAAATTTGGATCAAAATAAGTTAAAAATACTATATTCCGTATTTTAATAATTTATGGTTATGAAATACAGTATTGAAACGCAAGTGTCTTTTTCTTGGTTAAAGGTAAAGTCCTCTAAATACGGCTCACTTCCAAACAATAATTTTTCAAATTTGCTCCTATGTACCGTTATTCAGATCTAAGAGAAACAGTCATTAATTAGAAATTTCTTTAACTTGCAAAATCAATTATTGAATATGAAAGAAAAAAATGCTTGAAACTACTTTTTTTTGACATCTATATCTTAGTAAAAATGTAATTCCGATAATCTAGCACTTTTTCAGTAACTATTAGACTCCTTTTTTTTGTATTTAAAAAATACCAAAATATATTTTTACCTGTAAGTAGAGCAAAGTTTGCTTAAATTGGTAAAATTGGTTCGTGACAATTTTGAAGTTTTAAAAATACAACTGAAAATAATGTATCTGAATTCAGAAAGTTAACTTAATGAAAATAAATTTAAAAGCTTCTGGTCATAACTTTTCTAAATTAGTTAAACATTAACTTTAGTTAAAAGCATTGGCAATAAATATTAATGTTTCTGAAGTTTGCAGAATATAAAGCTGACAAAAAAGTAAAATTATTTTAAAACATTAGAAACATTGGATGCATAGCACATTCAAATTTACTCATTACATTTTCACGTTAATTTGCAACTTTGGAATAACCCATGATATTGAGCATAAAGAAAATAATTTTTCGAAAAAAATTAAGACAACAGAAAACAACGCATCCAAAATAACTAATTAAATGTTAACGCTGATTAATAAAAAAGAAAACGTCCAACTATTCTGAAGTTTTCAAAAATACCACCAAAAGAAATGTATCTTCGCGCCATAAGTTGCTTAAAAAATTAGAAACATAGCATGCATATCATTTTTAATTAAAAAATTAATCCTTAGCGTTAACTAATCTTTAACAAATTAATCTTTAACGTCACCAGATTTCTCTTNAAAAAAAAAAAAAAAAAAAAAAAAAAAAAAAAAAGAGACAGTTGAGCGTAAAGTAGCTGCATTCTGCAAATTACTTCAAAATAATCTTATTTTTATTTTATAACCGTCGTTGAACAGCCGACCCAATTTTATGAGATTACGACTACCAATATTCAACTCCGTAGCCTTGTAATTTTGAACCCAATCCAGAAGACGAGGGAACTCCTTGATCGAGTACTGGGAGAAATCTACCCTTGTGGAGGACTTTTTGATTTGGCTAACCCGCATTTGCGTTACATGGAGAAGAAGACCAGGAGAACCTTCCATGGTTAGCCTGACGCCAAGGGGTCTCTAACCCATGATCCATCTACCGCTGAGGATATTTCGCGTCAGCACTGTGGTCGGTACAAGCCGGATGCGGAATTCGAATCGATTGGGATTCGAACCCGGTTCGCCGCATTGGGAGGCGAACGCTCTATTCCCTGGGCCTTTAAAACAATTAAAAACATTGAATGCATAGAATGTCTGAATTACCTCATTAAACTTCTACGTTAATTAGTAACTTCGAAATAACCCATGAGATAGAGCATAAATGAAGTAGTTTTAACAAAAGCAAATTTGAAAATAATGGATAACAGCATATCTAAAGTATCTAATTAAGCATTAGCGTAGATTAATAACATCGATTGTAAATTCTAATTATTCTGAAGTTTTCAGAAAATACCACCAAAAGTTATGTATCTTCATTCCAAGGGCTTCCTAAAAAAATTAATAATATTGATTGCATAGCACAACGAAATTAGCTCATTAAACATTTCATGTTAATTAGTAACTTTGAAATAACAAATGGGATAAAGCATAAAAAATAACTTTAATGTAAGCAACTTTAATATAATGGGTAACAGCGCACCAAAAATAACATATTAAACTACAGCGTCTAATTATTTTGAAGTTCTCAGAAAATACCACCGAAACAAAAGTATCTTTATTCCATTAGTTGCTCCAATTCAAAACATTCAATGTACAGCATTTACAAATTAGCGAATTAACTTTAAACATTAATTAGTATCCTGGGAAACAACCAGTTGCAATGGCGAAGTTTTCAGACAATAGAGCAAAAAAAAAATTTGGTAATGTAAATTAATAGCATAAATAGTAAAGTTTAACTATTCTGAAGTTTTTAGAAATCCAACCGAAAGAAATGTATCTTCATTCCATAAGCTGCATGAGAAAAATTTTAAAAATTGGATACTTAGCATTTTCAATTAGCGAATTAAGTTAATTAGCATCCTTGGCAATAACCCATGGCAATGGTAAAGTTTTTAGAAAGTAGAAAGTAAAGAAAATTATCTGCATTCAATAAGTTAGTTGCAATTTAGACCAAATTATTAAAACAACGTATCCAAATAGAAACAATTTTGTTGAATGCATCCGGTTTTTAAAAAAGCTCCAAGATGAAAACTAGGGTTTCTTTTATAGAGATTTTGACATTTACAAGCTCTCACTTTGGTAATGATGCAGTCAAAAAGTGCCAGAGAAGTCATTCTAGAGAGAATAACAAACTACGTTTTCCTCTCAAAACTTGGCGAATTCCTGTAAGCTGTCAACTTGTTTATTCAGTATAATTTACAGCTTTTTTTTCCCCTTTTTTACTCCCTTTCCTCATATAAGCGGTAAGAAGGTGTTTATCTTTCCAACATCTGTTACAAACTTCTATCTACCCTCAACTTCTCTGCAGTATTATATCAATATTTGGGCATATAAGACAAGGAAGGCCTTGTATTTGGCAATTTTTGGATCAAGAACCAAATTGCAAGCAGTTCTCATATCAATACATATAGAGACATGAAAAACTATAACATTATCCAAGTAATATAAAAAGATACAAATAGAACAATTATAATGATTAAAGATTTTTATATGTAATTTATCTTTTGGGGGCAAGAACCAAATTGAAAGCAATTCTCATATCAATTCATGTATAGACAAGAAAGGCACTAATAGATCTTATTCAACAAAATTTACACGTTCGTATTTGCAATATAGCTGATAACTTTAAAATTATTTTCTTTCTAATGGTAATGAAAACGTAATTAAATTTGTTACACCACGCAAAAATATGTTTTCTTTCGAATACGCTTAAAGTCAAGATTATTAAATTGGTATTCCATTTTATGTCATGGTAATGAAATAATTTTGATCCTAAATAATTAAAACTTAAATCAATGTTATTCTGATACTAAGATTTAAAAACATGTATATTTTTACTACGATTTATATATTTATTACGATTTGAAAGCATGTATATTTTTATATTTCCATTATTTATTTAAAACTAGTTAGATTAACTTAAAAAAAAGTATTATAATATTTCAACAAAAAAATAGAACCATGGTGTGCCAAAAATAGAACCATGGTGTGAAATGTGTGCTCTTCACAAATGGCCTTGTTGCAGTTGCTGAATACGTCTTTTGTCATTCTGTGCTTCTTAGATGGACTGAAAGTTCTGAATTTTTAAGCTGCTTTAGTCTTGTATTCTGCTGCTTTTCAATATTCAAAGTATCTTCAATGTTTATTTTGATTTAACTAAACATTCGATTATTTGGTGACGATTACTGCAAATCTCAAAAAGTGACAAGTGTGCTCTTGTCATTTTCGGATCATTCATTTTACAATTTGAAAAGGTACTGTCAAAGCCACGGGAACATCTCAAATTCGCAAAACTGTCAGTGCTCGATAGTTTATTAAGACAAATGTTTAGTTATCTAAGGCTAAATTACATTTATAAAACAAGAATCTATGAAAAAGGTGTAAAGTTTGCTCTCACTGGATAAAAATATTTCTTAAAAAGCGTATGAGTTGGCAACTATGATTTCAAACATATATTAGGATATTATATATTTAGAATTTTTTTAGTTATTCCAGTACCATATAAAATATTAACCTATGTGAGCATAAAACTAATCCAAAAACTATTACAATCACGACTGATAAAAAAAGATCAACAGGATAAAATGGGATAAAACATTAAATATATTTCACTACTGATAAAATCAAACAAGAAGTGTCGCCACAGGAGTCAGGTGATAAAACTCACAAGTTCAGTTTTGGTGGACTAAACTTTCTCTTAGCCATCGGAATTAATTCCATTCATCCCTATTCGCTAGATAAATTTATTTATCATGGATTTATGAAATAAAGATTCTTTGAGGCCGCACCCTTTCAAAAGGATGACTAGTCACATTCTCGCTATGACCATGGTACAAGCAGCTCAAGAACGTTGTGACTCCGGTTTTATTTAGGCCATTCGCTCTTAAGCGAAAATTATGAGGCAATTACAAGAATAAAAAAGGGATTTCAAACTAGCTTTTTAATTGGAAACGGTATATTTCCTCTTCATTTTACATAACATCTTTTACAACTTTGTCAGTAGATTCGAATCTATCGTTTCAAAGCTTTTATTTCTCGGTACTTAATTTTAGATTTGCAATAAAAGTGATCCCCTTTTACCTTAGATTTGCCGTTTTTATAATTGCATCTTCCATGCCTTTCATGCTATTGAAAGTTTAAAATAAAGAGGCATTGAATGCTCAGGAAATGACTTAGGAAAAAATATTATTTCTTATTAATATTAAAAATACTTTTAGTTTTAGAACTGAAATAAAAGTTACTTATGGTCTTAGTTAAACTGAAATTTACCATTATTATAATTGCGTCTTCTAAGCCTTCTAATATATTAAAGTATTAAAATAATCTAAGGAAATACAGCATTAATTGTTGTGGAAATGACTTTTGAAAAATACTATTTCTTGTTAAAGTGAATGTAAGATTCAAAAGAAACTTTTAATTTTAGATTTGAAATAAAAGTAATTTAAGTTTTGCATCAGCCTTAAATTTACCATTATTATCACTTCGTCTTCAAAGCCTTTTATCATATTAAAAGATTGGAATAAAAAAGGCATTGAATGTTGAGGAAATAACTCTTTAAAAATAATATTTCTCCTGTATGTAAATTTCAAATGAAATAAGCAACTGTTAATTTTGGATATGAAATAAAAGAGTAAAAGAAAATTAGATTTAAAATAAAAGGGAAATTGACCTCCTTTTAAAATCAAATAGATTTGCTGAAATTTGTCACTTTCCCAATATTCCTGCTTTATAATACTCATAATCATGATGTTTTTTTTATTATCATAACTTCTGTTCGATTTGAAGAAGTTCGATTTGAATCTCAACCGGTTTCAAAAAAAGAAAAACTTTCAGATATCTTATATATAAAGTTCAGATACTTCATCACTTATTTAAAAAAGGAAAGGATTTTTTAGTCAAACTTGACTTAAAAATGCAGTTGGATACCTTATTGTTCTTATATAGAGGTGGTCAGAATCTTTCGTACCAATTTCCTTTTAAAAAAATAATAAAATGGTAACGCATAAAATTTCATAATTTCGATTTGGCGTACAAAGAAAACTTACACGGTTTTAGAAAGAGTTCGTAGTTTTATTTTACATAAAAAATAAAAAACAGAAAAATGATTGTTTAGTTTAAATCAGCTTAGATATTCGGTTACCTTACTGTTTTCAAACAGAGGTGGACAAATTCTTTCTTACCAATTTTATTGAATCAAAATTAAATGATAAAACGATAACAATGATAAATGATACAGCGATAAAACGTAAAATTTTATAATTTCTATTTGACGTA
The DNA here is from genome assembly GCF_043381705.1 of Parasteatoda tepidariorum. Taxonomy (NCBI): domain Eukaryota; kingdom Metazoa; phylum Arthropoda; class Arachnida; order Araneae; family Theridiidae; genus Parasteatoda; species Parasteatoda tepidariorum. Next base: position 3,131,461 of record NC_092215.1, read on the forward strand.
GAAACAAAACTTATACAGTTTTAGAAAGAGAAAAGTTCGCAGTTTTATTTCTTATAAAAATAGAAAAATGATTTTTTAGTCAAAATTGGCTTAAAACCGGTAACTGTGCACCGTCTTAAAACAGAGGTGGTCAAAATCATTTTTACCAATTTCACTAAATCAAAAAGAAAAAGCACAAAATTCAATACCTCCTTAAAGGTGAGAGAATTTAGCGTGTATGGGCTTTTTAAATTATGAATGTGGGTAGTCAGAATTTTTCTTACCAATATTTTAATTTATATCGAAACATCCTGCTATATAATGATTGATTTGTATTTAACTCCTACGGAACTTCAGTCATTATGGTAAACCTTAACATATATTACTCCGTTTCCGTAGGAAGCTAAACACTGAAACGCCTGGCGTTAAGTTCTCACTCATTATGTAAGGCCTGATTTAAAAGTAGGCACACCTCTAGCACCCACAGCTTTTTTTTTTCTTTTTGAGAATGACCTCTTAAAGTTTTTTCAAGTCTTCCATTAAAAAATAAATAAAAAAAGGCCGAGAGATAACATGAAAGGCGTTCTTCATCATAAGCATTCGGAGAAAAGGAAAAGAAAAAAAAGAAATTTGGCACTATCACAAATAATAGTTGAGTATTAATATAGAACTACATCTGCTCACTAAGAATCATTAAGGCCACCCAAAACTTAGATAGTCATGGCAACTCTGACAAATAAAAGTAGCAATAATGAAACATTTTAAGAAGGTGACACTGTTAAAAACAGCGGTTGAGTATTAATATAGTCCTTCATTTTCTCACTTTACGTTCTTTTTACTTTACGTTCTTTCTAC
>NC_092215.1:3133686-3150018 GCF_043381705.1 Parasteatoda tepidariorum
ATATATATATATTTCATTCTATTTATATTACAACAGTTAACCCTTAATTGGAATAAGTTTTATTTAGTAAGGATAAAATTGATCGAGTCAATTGGGGCAAATATAAAACACCAATGGTAGCCTTTTTTTACTCCTTCTGGTAAAAACTCATTGCAATGATAGCGACATAACTATTGAATTTAAAATTGTAAGCAGGGACTATTTCAATTATGCGAACACAGTAAAATTTTTAAAAAAATATGTTCCGAATTTCGCATATTCATTTAAATAATTTATATGTAATGGCGGTCAAAATCATTCTTAATCAGCATTGTAAAACAAAGATAAAGAAAAATATTACGGCATCAATTTCGGTACCACTTTTAAAATAAAAAATTATACTTCTCTGTCAAATCAAGAAATTACGCAGCTATAGAAATATTTTTATCGAATAATTAAGTCGATAGCAAAATTCAGATCAAATAAAGTGTTTTTCGCTTTCAAAAAAAAAAGAGAAGAAAAAAGCGGGAAAAAATTTGAATCGTATCACTGCAGTGATTCAGTACCTGGAATAAGCGCATAAAAAATCTAACCTATAAATGGAAAAAAATATATACAAATTTAGGCGGTAGCGGAATCTAAAAATTTTCCATTTGCTTTAGTGAACAGTTTAGTGCCGGGACCCATGTTTATGTCAATGTACTACTTAGAAAAGATGAACAACAAAAAGATAAACATTTTTTTAGTGTTTATTGTTAATCTTAAATAACTGATTTTTTATTATCATGCAAATTGGTAGCAAAATTGAGAAAAACTGATTCGTTTTTTGTCATTCGTATCTACTAAAAAGATTCAATTTATAAGTATATATAAAAAGAAAAACCGTCGGAATATTTTTTTAGTAGGAATAGTTTTTTAGTTTTGAAATATAGTAGCATCTAAATATCAAAATTTTCCAGTAGTCTTGAGGAAATATTGCTACTACTGTGTGATTTTTTTTCCAGATCGTTGCAACCCTGTATAAGTAAAACAATCGTATCAACAAAATTTTTAATATATGTTTAATAATGTTAACAAATATTTTGATTCTGAAATCAAGGAACTGTTATGTTTTTAAGCCGAATTGGAAGAAAAATAATATTCAATTACTAGTGGATTGTTACTACGATCTGGAACGTTTTCATTGATGGTAAAATTAAGAATGATATGTATGTTTTAAGTTACTCAAATCTGCAAAAAATTATAAATAAATAAAATAATAAGGAAACTATGTATATGAGTACAAAAAACTTGGAAAATGTTTTTCTTATGCTCAAACGATTGCTAAATTTAAACATTTTGAAACAACCTTGTGAAAACTTAGCTGCAACTTAGTTATTTTTTTTCCAGGTCGTAGCAAGTTTAACATAATATAATTACAAAACATATCCATTTAATTTGCCAAAAAAGTGGTTTTCACATCATTACAAAACGGGCGTCCAGCAGGTCAAAGTGTGATCCACAAAAGTATTTCTAACCTCCCCTCTAAAAAGATAGAAATATCTCCTATTTCGATTCATGCAGAACGATCATAAATGAAAAATCACCAGTATTTCAGTCGACACTATATTTAGTAAAAGCGTGATGATATTTTTAACATTTTACAGACAGGCATATCTATAAGAGTTGAAATAACGCGAAAGGTAAGAATAACAAAAATGTGAGCGATATTCAATTTGGGTAAGTATATTGGTATGTTTGAATTCAGTGTAACTAAGGAGACAATGAGAAAGCTGATGTGCAAATTGATAGCTGTTACTTTTTATTTTCTGCAGAAAACAGGTAATAATTCATGAAACAATATGCAGTTTATGTCAGTTATTTCCTTTAGGAGAAAAGAGGAAGACAAAATGCTGAATGAGTTAAGGAAGGGAGAAAGCATGAATCAATTTCTATGAAAACATGAACAATGAAAATTGTTTCCCTCCCCTGCAAATTAATGTTAAAAAGATTCTTTTTTTCAGATGAAAAGGTGTTTTTGTAAATGACAGATTACGATGCTAAATTGGCAGTATGTCTTGTTTCTTCTCTTTATTGGGTACGAAACATACTTTGCAAAACCATTTGCAAAACGGTTTAGATAAAATATCTGAATTCCTTTTATATCATATTTATGATAAAAGAGAACGTGTATCTGAAAAATATACGTTGTTTTTATGAAAGTTAAAGAAAAACACAGCAATAAAATCACTTTTTTGAAGAATCAATATTTTTTTCTTACGAAAGCAAATAGATTTAATTTCTGAAATATAAGCTATCAAGTAACAATTTAAGATTTTAAAAAATTACAAAGACAATATCTGCAATTAATTCAATTTTCAATCAAATCCTTTCAATTATCGATGAATAGTGTCAGAAATTAAACAAAAAATGTTGCTTTATTTAACATACGATTATCAATATTTTTTAAAATTTGAAGGTTCATAAAAGTGACTTGGTTTTATTATTTAAATATAATTCCATAATAAACCATGAAAATGCTTTTCTGTGAAAGTTTAAAAAACAAAAAGAAAGTCAATTCTTTGAACGGGCGATTTGTTTTTATAGCAAATGATTAGAATAAAAAAAATTTAATCAAAATCATAAGGAAAAGTTCTGAACCTGAAAATGACTGAAAGAAAAAGGTTTGATTTTTTTTTATTCAAAATAATATATGAGTAAATCGAAGTGTTTCCGATATCAAAAACTTTATAAAGATGGATGAATTTTATTTTTTGAATAATCGACTTGTGTTCTGCTAAGTGAAGAAAAATGTTCTTATATAAAGATAATACGGAATACTTCCAAATTAGGAAACGACCTTATTAATGACCACTTCAAATGATCCCATTTTCAAGAAAAAAATTTTTATGATTAAAAATAATTTTCATCGTCAACATCATCGTTTTCATTTTTCATTCAACATGTCATTTTTACAAATTTCTCTTGTAAAAATGACAAATACTTAGTATTAAGTTTGCCAAAAATTAGCAACTGACCAAAAGCTGGTTATTTGCCTGCCTATATTTAGAAGGCTACGTTAAAAAATAAATCACACTTGTAAACAATAGTTTTGTAGTGGCATACTTTTTCTTAACTCAAAATAGAAACAAAAATTCTCTCAAATCCCTCAAAATGGCCACTTTTGGAGACCTTGGAGAAATATGTTTCCCTAATTTTTTTATATCTATATTTTTGAACGGTTACATATCTTTCATTTTGTCTCATGGATAAAAAGAAAAATACAAATTCTTCTATTGAAAAATTTGACGTTTAAACCAAAGGGAACAAAAAGCTGGGTTTGACTTTTTTATAGGAGCTAAAAGCAATGATCAAAATTTTTTTGATTTGATGTCAATTCTTTGTCAAACAGCTCTCAAGTTTGGAGTAAGCTTAAAACCAGCGGTTTTCAACCCATAAGAATTGAGAATTTACCATCATCATAAAGTTGAAATAGAGTTAGATCGCAGTAAAATATCGTAGTTTAGAATCTTATTGAATCACTATAAATATATTACTATGTAGTATAACAGATGGCACTTCATTTTATAAAATTTAAAACTAAGCAAAACAGAAATCTTCATTCTAATGCTGTCAGTTAATATTAATAGTGTACCTTTTAGAATTACAGTGCATTGAATTAAGCAACCACCAGATATATACAAATTTCAAGATACTCTGAGCAAAAAATTTATTTAGAAAAACTGCATTGTTGGAAATTTATTAGAAAAAAGGTTAAATAACAATTTATTTAATTGTTATTTTGCCAAGTTCAAACAAAACAGTCAAATAACCATAAAAAAGATGGTATTCAACCGTAGAAACCGTAGAAAAACCGTTTATCAATTGCTTTCACCTAATACGGTTAATTAACAAAAATTTTATCGCCCAACTAGGTCTACCAAATAAAGCGACTTATAGTTCCTTGCAGTTGGGTACATATTACAGCCGAGAGGGTTTCCTCCATTCCCTTCAACAAATGAAGAGTTCCCAGTGTCTTGTGGTCCCTAATTTGTGACCCTCGATTATTAGAATACTATACTTTCATTCATGCATAGGTGGCAGCAACAAAAACCAGCTTAAAACAAAAAAGTTTAGTACTTCCCCTCTCTTACGATAGGGGAAGCAACCTGATAAACTAATTAAACCACATTCCAAGTTTCATGCGATAAAACACAAACCTACCACAACCTGACAATATCCATTACCTAACGAAAAGCTTAGCTACACTGTCCAGTAAACTTTGCTTTTTGCTGTTTTGAAACCATTCTAGTCGAAAATGTTTTAAAAAAACGTATAGTTTTGTAGTCACTATTTTTTTTAACCATGCTAGTTGAAAACGGTGTCAAAACCGTAAAGGTAAGAAATGTTCTTTACCGTAAACTTTATGGTTAATTGGATGGACAGACTGCCGTAATTTTACTGTAATTTTCGAATGAAAATTCTATCATTGTGATAGGTTGCCTCTTTGTTACAAAGAACAGTCGAGGATAATATTTTTTTTGTTTTTCATATTGCAATATCACTGTAAATGATGCCTAATTAACAGCAGTATTTCAGCTGTCATCATAAGAAATAAACAATAACTTAAAGCAAATGTTGCGAAAACAATGATGTTTTCAGAAGATAACTTGAAACAATCAAATGTAGTCAATCGAATTTGGGTTCATCAATGTTGCCAATCGAAATCCAATGAGTATTTTTAAGTTATGGGGTGTTTGTTTCGCTGAATGCATACAAGTTCTTCAACCCTTATCAACAATTTATCCATTCAATTTCAATGCTGACTCAACTATACGGAAGGTTGATTTTCAATCCTTCTGGCTCCAAAAGTCTGGCCCGATATCATTCTGCTCTACTGATTTAAAAGGAAACTATTTACTCAATTATTGATTTTTTTTCCGTAGTTTTACTTTTTTTATCTTTAAAGAAGTTATCCTGACAGATTTAATACAATAATGTGTTCCGGGGAAAATAATTTTTACTGGAATATGTTTACGATTATTGAATTTTAAAATGCAGAAATTCCAAAATCCTAACAATGAGAATAAAGAATTTCAGCATCTTGGTTCTTTAAACTATGTGGGTTTTGCATAGTCTCATCAATTTAAGATTCACTTTTTTTTTCATTGAATTAACGTATATGCAAACTCTCAATAATTTGTCCTTCCACAATTTTTTTTTCCACAAATACGTCAATAAAAATAAGAAACTTGAAATTTTTAGTAGTTTTCAAAGTTAGTAATTTTCTATTAATACTAGACCAAACAATAAAACAAGAGCAAACAGTAAAAATTTATAAGTATTTTAAATTAGTAAATATATATGTGTGCCTAAGTTTCGGTTGTTTTTAATAGAATATTTCAAACTACACCAACTTATTAAAGTAAAGCAATATTAATTTATTAGAAAAATTAAAAATTCGAAATATTTATGTACAAGTAAATACATTGTAATTCTAAAACATATTTATGTTTGAGTAAATTTAATTTTAAGTAAATTTTTTTTATTAATGTATTACGATATAGTAGACATGTATTAAGTTTTAGCTTATTTGTTATTAAATTGTTCTTATATTCATTCCTCAATGACTCGACAGCTCAGGATGAGCCTTGGACTACACAATGAGCCTTTTCCTGGCTGTCCTTTTTCCCTCTATTGTTTTCCAATTCTTATATCACAGTGTTTTATTCTTAAATTTGTAAAATAATTGATAAAATGTCATTACAAATTACTCTTTTTTGATGAATATCAATGAGAATTTTTATAAAAAATGACTGGGTTTGTTAATTCTTAGCCCAGCTTCAAAACACTACACGCAATTGAAAAAAGGAGTGAATTAATTACGAATTTAATATTTAAAGACATTAATCAATTAAATTATTCAGGTGATTTAATTCTTATCGTTTAAGAAGAAGAGGATATTGTTTCAAAACATTTGACAGAGTTACTGTGTGCTTAAATAGCACTGAAACTAGTGTCATAAAGTAAGCATGGGATACTATGAAAAACTTGACTTTCAGTTTAATAATTTTAAAATTTTCTTCGAGATTTATACCTGTTTTATCAAATCACCTCGTTAATTTAAATCAGGTTTAAGACACTAAATAACCCTGAAACTTTTAAAATTTTAAAAAAAATTGAACATTTTGAGTATAATGGCATAAAATACTAATATAAAAAAAGAAAAATAGCATTTGCACACTAAATTACATAATTCATGAAAAAAATGATAACTTTATTCCTATGATTTATAACAAGAACAATTATGGAATCAAAATTTTTAGCTTCAAATTTTTCACAAATCCTATGGAAAATATTTTTATTTTTAAATATAACTAGAAAAGCGCAAACATATATCAAAAAATAATAATGTCCTTGAAACCATTGTGGTCGTAAGTCTGCAGCAAGAAATCATACTGATTTTATACTTACTAAACCGACCAGTTTTTGAGAAATAATGCATTGGAAATTCCTCATATTGTATATCATGCTGTATGCTTGAATATTCTTTACATTATATCTGCACCATTCAAGGAAAACTAATTCCAAACAACATGACACCTATACTCTACTTTTTATGAAAGTGACGTCAGCATCACTTCATATAAATCATGAATTTATTTTCATGCTCATATGAGACATTCTTGTCTAACTTTAATACTAATACAACTTATGTTTAATATTCTAATGAAGCTGAGGGAACCATAAATAGGAAGAACAATGCAATCATTTGATTTTTAAGTCTTTTATCTTGAAATGAGCAACTATCCAAATAAAGTCTTCATTTATAAACATAATATGATCGCAAAGTGTTAAAATCAAAGCATCAGGAATTTCATAGGCGATGAAAATATCAATTTTAAAAAATTATATAAACAACTTTTTTTTTAATCCTCATAATTACAGTTTTTCTTCTTTATATATATATATATNCATGCCGAAGTTACAAGTATTAATGTTAAATGGGAACCAATTTTCTACATTAGATGAATCCTTGTTTACACCTTTACAAAGTCATCTGAATCATCTGTTGGCAGAAAGTATGTATCTTTTATTTTAAAAATATATATATATTTATATAAAATAAATAAATTAATAGTGAATAAATAAATTAAATGTTTCAAGTATTTATAAAAAGATGAAAAAAATAAAAACAACTTAATATCGTTTTATCATAGATCTAATATTGATTATGATGTATCAAACTATGCTTTATATCATTTTATTTATTTAGTCTGAATTTATAAGCAATTGTAGTTACAAAAATATACCTAGACAGCCTTACGTTTAATGTTAGATGTAATCAACTAAATAGACACAGAATTGTTTCTTGTTGCAGTCATTACTTGTTCAAATTTACTACAAATTGGTAACTTAAACGTTCGCTCGTAAAGGACTCAAAGTATTCACAAGCTACGAATCTGTATTAAAAAGTATTTGTTCATATTGCACGATATTTATTCAAAAAAGCATATAATAGGAAAAACAATATTCTATACATATTTAAAATTATGATAATATTGGAACCTACTTCTTAAAGATCTGTAGCCAGCATGAAGTGAGTGTTCTGTCCATCCTGCATAAAATTTTAATTTAGTAAGGCTTGAGATATCTGTAAAATGTGATAGAATCCAAAACAAAGAAAGCAATTTTATGGAAAGATAGACATAAAAAAGCAAGAGGTAAAGCGCCTTTACATCAATAAAGTATGTCAAAGATGTGAATGACGCTAAGACACATGCAATGGAAATCAGAGTTCATTTAATAGTGAAATAGTTTGAAATTGAGAGTTAGAAATCAGGAGAAAAGTATTCATAAACATGCTGATGAAAGTTCATTTTAAACCCTCATACATTTGAGAAAATTTCAGAATGTCCATGCATTACTTTTAAAAGGATTCTAATCACATACTAGAAAAAAATAAAAAGCAAGCAATATATGCAAAAAGTATAACATTTTAGATCAATTATGCTCGCCTTTTGACACAATACTACTACTCATAATTATGCACAATCTTACTCTTTGCACTTTCATCATCAGTAGATTCTTTCTTCTTCCTTTTAATGTAACAACGTTAAAATGATTGACTGACAACAGTAGTTTTTTTTTTATTCTGTATTAGACTCTTATTAATGAACAACTTCATATCTAAATTTTTTCAAATATCTAAATTTTCCTCAAAAAAGGTAATAAATACACAGATATAAATTAAAGTAACAATATTTTTTTTAGAAATAAAATATTAGGATTTATCAGAGCTTTGAACAAACCCCCGAGCTCTATTTTACATTGAATTTCATCAATTTAGTGCTAAAAAATCATTCTTTTAAAACTTACTATATTTACCACCTCTTTTATCATTAAAATTTTTAACAGAGCATATATTTAAAGATGAAAAGGACTCCAAACTGAAAATGACTGTTTCAACACAATTTTTCTTTATTTATTTATTTTAATATCTTCATTTATAATTATTAATTCTTTATATCCGTATTTTTAAATAACTTGCTATTTCACGAAGCAAACGTGTTTTGTTAGAGACCTTATCTTTCTCAAGGATATACGAGATCCCCTGGCCCAGTGAGTGCTGTAGGGAACATTTCTTCTTCTTATTTGTGTATTTTTAGATCACCATCTCCTCCTTTACAATATCGTGTCAGACATATTTCTAATAATGTTTGATTATATAACTTTCAATATATATAATGAAATTTCTAAGTTGTGTTTAACGGCGCGTAACAGTCATTAAATTACACATCTGCTTCTGGCAACTGAATTTCTTAAAAAATTGATTTTTTTGAATACTTTTTAAACGTAAAAACATTGCATTTGAAATAAATAAAAGCTGAAATTTAATAGAGATAAAAATTGAAAAAAAAGAATGAAAAGTATTGACATAAAAGTAATTTTACATTGTTTTTTGACTAGCATCAGCAATTCAACGTTTTACAGAAAAGAAAACTCTGAGGTCTATTTGTAATTGAGCGACTTGATGTGGATAAACCCAAAAATATTTTATTTCAAAGGATTTTTTTTTAAACTGCTTTGATTAGGAGCAAAGAACTGGGCGAAAGATTCTGTGTGGTAAATACTGCAGTAAAAACTACATTTATTTAATTTCATTTGGCTCTTATCAACAATTTACGAATCTATATTTGTATATTTGCTTCCTTCCCTTTATTTGGAAATGGGTTCCAATGGAAATTGATTTTACAAATCGGTTCAGTAATATATTTACAAAATTTTAAATTCTCCTTGAGAAGTAATTTTCACTTAATTTTAGTGTAATTAACACCAAAAATATTATAAAATCCAAGAAAATAGCTTTTCCCACTCTTCATTAAAGTGATTAAATGCTCCTTTCGCAGTATTTGTAATCCAAATATTAATCAATGCATTTCCCCCCTTTTTTAATGAAATTTTTCGTCAAATATTTTTGGACAAAATTTTGCCTTTCCAAAATTATGCCTGCACAAAATCCTAATTTAGGTTGGGTTTTTTTATTAAAAAAACGCTTATTAATAAACTAAGAAAATACTAATTAAAGAAAATTATTAAGCAAAAGTTAATAAACAAAAAAAATTTAAAATCAAATAATTAAAATGTAGTTAAAAGGAATTCCGCTTAATTCAGTGCAAAGATCAAGATTCACATAGTTTACCTCTAAGTAAATATTTCCCCAAAATTTGCTGCCTACCATAATATCCGTTATTAAAATTACCTAAGCGAGGTAATTTGCATAAATGTCGCGATAATCTTAAACCATACTTCGATTATTAAGGTCAACAGAACATTTTAAGGACTCTGTGGAGCTCTTAAGAAGAGGGAGCTGTCTCAAAGACGTTATAAGTAGGTACTTTGTACACCGTCGTTGCTTTTTAAGGGCTCTTGACACCAAGGGTTAAATGAAGCAATTTCTAACCCTCCCTAAACAATATTTGTGTCGTTTGCCAAATAGTTATTTTTCAAGAATAGCCCTCATTGGATTATTTTAAAAAACCTTAAGTTTCATGTCGATGCTTGTTTAGTTTTATCTCTGAATATCCCAAAGCAAACAGAAGGGTTCTATAATGGGGTAACTCACTGGCAATTTGCTGGGATTAAGCAAACCAAGATAACCCTTGTTAGAAGATAACAGACTATTTATGAGTTCCCTTATGAGAAGAGCTTCTCTTGAACAATTTGGGTGTCCAAATTAATACTATATGAGTAATTCTATCTCATAATCAGTTACTCTGTGAAGCTGTATAAGTTAAATATGAATATAAAGTGATTGAATGAAAATTTAAATTTAATTAATATTAGAAATTTATTGAGGATGGAAAATCTATTCATAAAATTAGATTTAAAATGCACTAAAACGAATTAAATAGAAATGAACAAGCAAGGCAAAATATTGTTTGTTATATGAGTAATAACTTAGTATATTTTAATTCACCTCCATTTAATTAATATTAATTAAAATTAAGTGAAAGAAAATTTTAGCTTTTATTTCAAAGAATTTTACTACTTGATTCACTTCAAAAATTGTAAAATAATATTTTTCTCTTTTTATTAAATAAGCTTTGGATTGCATGATTTTATTTATAATTAGCAAAATTTAACCTTTTTTACTTAAGAAATACATTTCAGCATACTTCTCAAATTAACTTCCGCAGTTTTTGAAATTATTTTTCCTGGCTGCAGGAAAGGTAATTAATTTATTGCAAAGCAGAAAAGATATTAAGAAATTTGTCCTTTACTAAATAGAAATAAATTAAATACCTCGTCGTTTAAAAGTCAAATGATCAGTTTCTTAAGTTCTGGCTTGTTGATTTTTGTCTCAAAAACTTCAAATTTTGATTTTCAACAGTTAAATTAAATTTCCCTAAATGACTTTCCTTGCAAAATTTCTACTTTGAAACATATTAGACATTCTTTTTTAGATTTTTTTAGATAATATTTAAAAAATTCAGTAAATTGAATATTTATAAATTTTGCAAACTTTTATATGTAACTTACATGTTTCAATAGTATATGTGATACATTTATATAAATAAAAAAAGCTATTATTTAAAGCTGTTTTAAAAGAAGCGCTGCTATCAATAAAATTACAGTCATTATTTTAATATAGTTATGTCTGAAATGCTTTGAAATAATTTAAGTGTGTCTAATGAAATTATACTATTTATATTTTTCAGGAATGCTTCTGGTCGAAATAAATAGCATGAGTTTCTATGTGCATAACTTTAACAAATTTTTAATCTAATGCATAATCAATTTTTGTTTATTTCCTTTTAATCACTGCTATATAACAAACATTTTCATTTAAACATAATTTTAAGCGTTGATTTATACATTGACAATTTATTTAAAAATGACATTACAAATAAAGTTTTTGGTAGTTAATAAGATATCTAAACTTTAAATCGATAACGCAATATTTATTCAAAAAAATATTTAATAAATTATTATTTTACAATATTTTTTTAAGTTTACAGCAAAATAACAAACATTTTCATTCAAGCATAATTATGAAAGTTGGTTTAGAAAATTGCAATTTATTTGAAATTTCCATGATAAATTAAATTTTTGGTAGATTAAAAGATATCTGAACTTCATTTCAAGATTCAATATTTACCCACGAAAAATATATAAAAAATTATTATAAAAACAAAGACAAGCAAATAAAATGCGATTAAAAAAGAGAAATAAGTATATTGTTTTATTAAAATAATGTGATGAGAAGCTAAAACTAAAAACATGAAAAATATAAGTATTATAAAATTTGAATATTTATCAATATGTATTTACGAAAGTTTTACGAAATTATAATTGAAATTTTTTTCTCTCTTATTCTTTTTAAATAATAAATTATATTAAATATTTACTTTCCTATTCATAGAGTAAGAAAAAAGAGAAGTTAAATCAAAAATGTGTCAAAAGAAAGATCATTGTACCCCACCAACAAACATCCCCTAACTCGGCGACATTTGTAAACAAATCATTAACCGTTTTTGCACAATGCGATAAGGGAAAAAATTGAGGGAGAAGCCGCATCTAAACAAGTTGGCAGGTGATTCTAAGCCTAAAGAAGTACCACAAAAGGCGAGCATAATAGATAAGAAGATGCTCTTACCAGCAATGGTCATCCAGGGGTAACGGGGGACATCAGGTATTGGGTCCAGTTGGCGATAACCTAGCTGGGAACAGGGGCTGAGGGAAGATGCCAGATCAGTTGCAGGATGGGGTAAAAACTGTGCCGGGCCCATCATGGCCTGAGCCGCAGCGGCTGTAGAGCTGGAGACGCCGCAGTTTTGGAGATTAAAAGCGTACCCTGTGCCGGAAATGTCCAGTCCATTTGTTTGGCCAGTCGAGTTATACCGGCATGACTTGGCCAGATCCGAATTCGTGGTGTAGTAAAGAGTGCCGCTGACCGCTACAGACGACTGTGGGGAAAGTGATCCATAGGGATACATTCTATGCTGAGGATGATGCCCGTAACTCTGCAGAGCTGCAGCCGATGATACGGCATCACTAGCGTACTTGCTCCCCAAAAACGAGTCCATGAAAGAATTCGAGCTCATTTTTACTTCATTCTTGTGAACATCAATAGAAAAAAATAATATAGCTCGTTTTGTTTCAAGACTCTGCTTTACGTAAAAGTCATCCAAAGATAAGTCCGGCACATTAGCTGCTACACCCGCGTAAACAACGTAAGGCCAATCACAGAATCAACGTTGGGAAGACAACCAATGACTCGACGTTTCCGTCACTACGCTCAAAATGCTCTGCAAGTCTGCGCTACACGAGAGTCAGGTCGCTTCCTTCTCTCTTTCTACTTCATCTTTCACTCACTCTTCAGTTAGTCTCTCTCTTTTTTTTTATATTTTTCTTTCTCCCATTTTGTTTTGTTTAACGGGCTTCTAAGACAACTGTAGACTGTATTATAACTCTCTCGCTATTGTGGATCTTATCAAATCGAATTTTTTTCTCTTATCATGAAATGCGTATTGTGAAAAATAAATAAATAAAACTCTCACTAACAATTTTACTTAAATGCATGTTGCTTTATTTATTTATTTAATTATTATTATTTTTTTTTTAGATTTATTTTATGATGCTATTAAAGATAATAATGTTATTTGAAGAAATTATCAACTAAATAAAAAGAAAATTAATAGAAATATTAATTTAAATTTAAGATGGTATTCGTACTGGGAAGGATTGAATTAAAGTAATTAAATTAATAAAATAGTTAGTGAAATCATTAATTAAAATTAATTGTTTTAATTAAAAAAATATATATATAGCTCATTATTTCGAACCTAAAAGAGCTTAATAAATAATTTACAATAAATTGTGACAATAAATGGTTAACAATAACTAATGATAGAATGTAATTACTTAAATTGATATTGTGAAAGAATGTGCTGCTTTATTTAATTATTTTTTACTATGGTACTAGAAGAAATTGTCAACTAGATAAAAGAAAATATAATTAAAATACTAATTTAAATTATGATGGTATAGTAATTAGAAATATTTGGTCCATGGATGGATTTTATTAAAGCAATTAAATTAATAAACTTGTGAAAGTACTAATTAACATTAATTATTTTAGTTCAAAAAAATATTAACAGTTCATTATTTCGAGCTCAAATAAACTTAATTCAACAGACAGTTTATTATAATTAATGATAGAAGATAATTAGTTAAATTGATGTTGCGAGAATGTACTGATTTACTTATTTATTTATTTTTATTATGATGCGAGAAGATATTGTCAATTAAATCAAAATAATTAATTGAAATATTTATTTGAAAATATGATGGTATAATAATTAGAAATATTTCGTACGTGGAAGAAATTTATTAAAGCAATTAAATTAGTAAAATAGTTATTAAAGCTATCAACTAAAATTAACTGATATTGCGAAAGAATATGAAGCGTTATTTATTTAATTATTTATTTATTTTATTAAGATACTGGAAGATATTGCCAACTGAATAAAAAAAATCAATTAAAATGTTAATTTAAAATTATGATGGTATAATAATTAAAAATATTTCGTAATTGGAAGGATTTTATTAAAGCAATTAAATTTATAAAATGGTTAGTAAAATTACTAATTAAAATAATTCATTTTAAATGAGGAAATATTAACAGCTGGTTATTTCAAACTTAACTAAACTTAGTTCAATAGATAATTAATAATAATTAATAATAGAATGCAAAAGATAGCAATAAATAAATAAAACTCTCACTAATAATTTTATTTAAATTGATGTTGCGAAAGAATGTACTAGATAATTTATTTATTTATTCAATTTATTTTTTCATGATGATATTAGAAGAAATTGTCTACAAACAAAAAAAAATTTAGGAAATTCTAATTTAAATTTATGATGCCACAATAATTAGAAATATTACGTACGTGGAATTGTGTTTTAAGATTTTATTAGAGCAATTAAGTAAGTAAAATAGTTAGTAAAACTGTTAATTAGCATTAACTGTTTTAATTAAAAAGTATTATCAGCTCGCTATTTCAAATTTAAAATAAACTTCGTTCAATATATAGTTATTAACTAATGATAAAATGTAAAAGGTACCAGTAAATAAATATTACTCTCCCTTACAATTTTAAATGAACTGAGATTGCGAACAAAAGTACCGCTTTATTTATTTATTTATTTTTTGAGTATGATATTAGAAGATTAATTCTGATATTAGAATATTTAAGAAGATTATATATTAGATCAATTTAAAATTTAATAAAGCTATTAATTCAAATTAATTGTTTTAATTAAAAAATATCAACAGCTCGTTATTTCAAACGTAAATAAACTTAGTTTAATAAATAGTCAATAATAATTAATCATAGAGTGTAAATGATAGCATTAAAACATAATATAGTATTCCTTCACGAATTTAAATTATAAAATAATTAATAGAAAAATTATTAAAAGTCATTAATTTAAATTTTTGATGGTATAGTAATTAGAAATATTTCACGTGTAAAAGCATGTTTGGGGACTTTATAAAGAAAAATTATTTATTAATTTAATTATTTTATTAAAAAATTATTAGTAGCTACTTCGTAACTTAAATAAACTTAATATAAGCTTAGTTCATTTGATAATTAGTGAGACAATAGAATAAAAGATACAATATAATTAATGATACAATGTACTATTGTTATAGAATCATTATAGTAAAATTACTAGAAATAAATAATTTAAGCAGATGATGACATAATAATTAGAATTATTTGCACATGAATTTGTGATGAGGGATTTTAACAGAGCAATTAAATAATTAGGAAAACTATTATTTAATTTGATTGCTCTATAAAAAAGCTTTTAGTAGCTAGTAAAAATAATTATCGTTCAATTTATTTTAATTTAGTTCAAATAATACTTAGTTACATAATAAATATATTTAGTTTAATTGATACTTATTTATAGATACTTATATTTTCGTTATAATTAATGATACTTTTGCATTATAATATAACACACAATTGTGAAAGGAATTTAAATGGTAGCAATATAAATCACCTCAAAATGTTTAAATTAAAAATTCTTTAAAAAATTACTAAACAAATTATTAAAAAACTTGAATTATTTGAAATTTGAAAATTCAATTTAACATTTCTTAATAAATTTTAGTAACAAAAGCCTAAATAACTTCAGAAAATTTTAATTAACAATTGTATAAACAATAAAAATTTAATTTTGGGAAACTTGCAATGAGAATATTTTATACATCAAATTGTCTTTGGAGGTTTTATTGAAAACAATTAAATTAACTAGATTGTTAATCAAAAATAATAATTAAATTAGTGGTTATAGATGTTCATAAATTAATAATATCGAATTGAGGAAAATTTAATTTATACTATAAATAAAAATAATAATGCAAGCAATAAGTGAAAAATTAATTTAAAACTAATGTGATAAAGTTTTAATAAAATAAAATAATTTTTGCAACAGTAAATTGCAAACGTTTTTGTAAAATAAAGAAATAAAATAATGACAACATAAATAATATCACTAAGTAATAAATAAAATTGTTTTCTAAATTTTTAATAGTAATACTATTATTCTCGTAAACCTAAAAAAAAAAAAAAAATTAAATAAATTTAAATACCCAAGGACAAGAAAACGGAAATGGACCCAGTAGGTTTCTTTGACTTCCATGGGCTGTGGCTCCACTAAGTTTAGTTCAGTAAGAATAATAACATAAATAAACTCAGAAACTTTTAATTAACAACTGTATTAAATACTATTAAAAGTTGAAATTTGCAGTCGAAATTTCGAACTTAAATTACAGACTATTATATTAGAAGA